>NC_134364.1:16177392-16222392 GCF_048569485.1 Anomaloglossus baeobatrachus | reverse complement strand
AGTACTATAATACTGCTCCTATATACAAGAATATAAGTACTATAATACTGCCCCTATGTATAAGAATATAACTACTATAATACTGCCCCTATATACAAGAATCTAACTACTATAATACTGCCCCTATGTACAAGAATATAACTACTATAATACTGCCCCTATGTACAGGAATATAACTACTATAATACTGCCCCTATGTACAAGGATATAACTACTATAATACTACTCCTATGTACAAGAATATAACTACTATAATACTGCTCCTATGTACAAGAATATAACTACTATAATACTACCTAATGTAGAAATGTAACTAATATAATACTGCCCCTATGTGCAGGACTCCTATATTACTAATTTCCATAGATGCACTCATTGACTGTTTTTCCCCTAGTGGTGATGGATGGGAATTGCTCTTTCGGTGCTCGGACTCCTCTATGATCTGTTGATAGAACAGTTGGGTGAAGTGAAATTTGGAAACTCCATACAGATTGATCACATTCCGATTCCTCTGGAACATTTATGTTTCTTTTCCTCTGATTAATGCTGCGATATACATTTGTTACACTTTTGCTTTTTCATCGTTCCATACATTTTCGCTTTATCTTTCATCGCCACATGACACATTTTTATTTATCGGCTTCCAGATCCTGTCACATTTCAATTTAGAAAGACATCGCTTAAAAAAAGAATCCTGATTTTTTTTTTATGTATATATTTTACTCCATGATCTTACAATTCATTGATGTTTCCGGCACAACCCTCTGGGCTCTCGTCCTCGGAGCTGACGTCTCCCGTCTTCGGCGCGGCTCGTACAATCTTTGGCTCGCCGCGTTCCTCCCTCTCAGTCTATAATAGTCTCTGATATTTTACAAAAACAAACTTTGAAGAGGAAAAAGTGCAACGTTTTCTATGTAAACTCCATTTATGTGATATCTACTTGACACATCCCAAAGTGGTAATTGAGTGTTGGATAACAACTTACACAATTTCCGCCCCTGTTGACTAAGAAGCAGCGTAATGCTCTTTCTCAGCGTGCGCAGCATTGTACCGCGGAAGGTGAGCGAAAATCTGGTCTCCATGGGAACAAGGATTCGTTTCTTGGAAGTGTAAGTACATGGCAACAGGTAACAAGCGCAGGTTACAGTTTCCGTCCTGCATAAATTTAGTTACAATGTATCAAATGTTTGGAAATGGCAAAGAATAAAAATGTTACAATTAGAAACAAAATGTCTAATATTTTTTGTCTTCTAAATAAATTTATGTATGTATTGAATTTATTTACTTATCTATTCTTTGTTTGCTTTTGTTATTTTTTGTGTGTTTCTTTTTTACATCTATCCAATAGGATTGACGAGGCTGCCCAATCTGGGGTGAGGAGGAATAAAAGCCGTTATAAGCTCCGATAAACCCGTACCGTAAGCGTTTTATGGCTCTGTTCACACCTTGCAGTTTTTATGCAAATTAAAAGCCGTTGCAGCGGATTTTATGCAAATTAAAAGCTGTTGCAGCTGATGTTATGCAAATTAAAGCTGTTGCAGCGGTTTTTATGCAAAGTAAAAGCTGTTGCAGCGTTTTTTTTCTGCAAATTAAAAGCCATTGCAGTGTTTGTTATGCAAATTGCAAGCCGTTGCAGCGGTTTTTATGCAAATTAAAAGCCGTTGCAGCAGCTTTTATGCAAATTAAAAGCACTAGCAGTGTTTTTATGCAAATTAAAAGCCATTGCTGCGTTTTTTTATGCAAATTAAAAGCCGTTGCAGCAGCTTTTATGCAAATTAAAAGCCGTTGCAGCTGATTTTATGCAAATTAAAAGCAATTGAAGTGTTTTTTCTGCAAATGAAAAGCTGTTGCAGCGTTTTTTCTGCAAATTAAAAGCCGTCGCAGTGGTTTTTATGCAAATTAAAAGCCGTTGCAGCAGCTTTTATGCAAATTAAAAGCACTTGCAGTGTTTTTATGCAAATTAAAAGCCATTGCTGCGTTTTTTATGCAAATTAAAAGCCGTTGCAGCTGATTTTATGCAAATTAAAAGCAATTGAAGTTTTGTATGCAAATTAAAAGCTGTTGCAGCGTTTTTTCTGCAAATTAAAAGCCATTGCAGTGTTTGTTATGCAAATTAAAAGCCGTTGCAGCGGTTTTTATGCAAATTAAAAGCCGTTGCAGCGGTTTTTATGCACATTAAAAGCCGTTGCAGCAGCTTTTATGCAAATTAAAAGCACTTGCAGTGTTTTTATGCAAATTAAAAGCCATTGCTGCGTTTTTTATGCAAATTAAAAGTTGTTGCAGCAGCTTTTATGCAAATTAAAAGCCGTTGCAGCTGATTTTATGCAAATTAAAAGCAATTGAAGTGTTTTTTATGCAAATTAAAAGCTGTTGCAGTGTTTTTATACAAATTAAAAGCCATTACAGCGGTTTTTATGCAAATTAAAAGCCGTTGCAGCTGATTTTATGCAAATTAAAAGCAATTGAAGTGTTTTTTCTGCAAATTAAAAGCCGTTGCAGTGTTTTTATACAAATTAAAAGCCATTACAGCGGTTTTTATGCAAATTAAAAGCAGTTGCAGTGTTTTTTATGCAAATTAAAAGCTGTATTTTACAGTAGCAGCACAAACTATGAGATTTCATATTTCTCATGCAAACGTTTGTTTTTTGTCTTTTTTTTATTCAGATTGAAATGGAAATTGACAGTGTTTTCTAAATCTGCAGCAATTCAATTTTTTCAGCATTTTGCAGCTTTTTTTCACCTATAGAAAGTAATCAGAAAGTGCAAAAATGCTGCAAAAAACGTGTTTTTGCTGCATTTTTGGTGAATAAAACTCCATTGATTAAATTCGTACTGTAGACAAATGACACAAATACCGAATTTCTCGTTAAGACGCACCCTAAATATAGAGGAAAAATAAGGTTAAAAAAATGGGGTCTGTCTTACAATCCGGTGGTTCTTACGGGGGCATCAATGGTGTTGGAGTGGGGCGATGCTGCGGGCGGTACAGCAGGTGTCCCAGATCCTCGCTGCGGGCGCTGTGAGGCAGGAACATCCAGAAACTGTTGATGGTGCGGCCTTCAAAGAAATGGTGCTTAGTGTGCAGATTGAGCTAGCGTCTCAATGACAAGCCGAGATCTCATCTGCATACATGCCATCGCCGGGCGTCATTTTCAATTCCGCTGCTGGGAGATTAATGTGCTGGAGGCGGCACATGTGCAGATGAGATCTTAAGCCGAGAGCTCCATCTGGGCACGCACCACCGATTTTCTCAGGATGGCCCCTGTCTCTCACCGACAGCAAGTACTAGCACCGCCCGTAGCCTGCAGCGCACCGCCCACAGCGCAACGCTCGCAACATCTCCCCTGCCTCCTGTGACCATTTTCCACCAACACCCAGTAAACTACATTCAGCTTATAAGACACACCCCTCATTTTCCTCCCAAATTATTGGGAGGAAAAGTGCATCTTAAACTATGGAAAACTGAACACAAAACACAGTAAGGCTATGTGCGCACGCTGCAGATTTGGTGCAGAAATATCTTGCATGAAATCTGCATCTTCTGGCAGAAAAATGCACCAAAAAACACATGCGTTTATTTATTTATTTATTTATTTTTTTAATGAAGTGAATGGGTGGAAGGGCTAAAAAACAAAGGAAAAAAATGCACCAAACGTTGACACCCTGCAGATTATTTTCTGCACCAAATCTGCAAGGAAAAAAGAAGCAACGTGCGCACAAACCTCAGGATTCTCGGTGACTTTGTTCAGAGAAGTATAGACAGGCAGATATAGGCCCCAACCTGCAACAAATCTACACCAAATCTGCATTAAAAAAAACACACTGTGTGCACAAGGCCTAAAAATGTCCCAAAAGCGCACCAGAAATGTGGCAAAACCTGCTCTTTGTAAGTAGGTTCTTTACTGCCAGGAGAGGAGCTGTTGCCTGAAAAAAAAAAAACATGGCAAAAATGCAACATGTGAACGAACATAGCCTATAAACAAAATCTACAAACTAAAAAAAAACCCTATACTGAAGTCCCTGGGGGATCTTTATTGTTAAGTTGATATTTTACCAAAACACGTTCACTGGCAAAGAGAAGAGGAAGGGTTAATATAGTGAGATAAATAATACACAAATATTTATATATAATATTATGATATATACTATTTATTCCTTGAAGAAAGTCAACAAAATGCATATCTATCATACATATATATATGCATATATATACATATATATACACACACATATATATATATATATATATATATATATATATATATATACACATATACACATTTATAATATATATATATATATATATTATAATTCATACACTGTATACCCTACCCATCAGAGCTGTATATATTCATCGTCTATGGGACCTAGAACAGAGATACAGCCGTATTGCACCAATTGCCACCATATGTTAGATGAGAAGGACTCGGATCCTGATATTTGCGTCTGATCCGCCGGTGTCGTATATCTGCGCTCAGTATATGAGGACGGCTCCATATGGACACATTGCACCATATGGGCCAATGAGGATTTCAACACCATAAACCTCCAGAGATAATAAATATCTTCATGATTGGAATATAAGTAACTCCTCCGCAGATGATTACTGCGTTAGTTACATCAGAATTTGCAACATAAAAGCAATAATGTTTCACTCCTGCTGATAGTTTATTTACATTTATAATAGTGGCCCAAGGAGCCGTCAATCATCAGGCAACCCCCACCTGATTGGTCAGCAGGATTGTCAATCAATAGATACTCTTTATAGGGCTGCACATGAGGCGGGGTCTGCTCTTAGAAGAAGCTGGGCCGTCCAGCACAATGATTCCTGGAAGACACAAGTGTGAATGTAGAAACGAGGGCAGACTATAAGAATGCACCATATGGATATACTGTATATACTAATCCTTCAGGGAGCTATAGGACACTTCCTAAGCAGAGGGGTTGGAGCCCGGTATCACACCCCTGCACTGCCGGTACTCACCTGTGAGGGGCTGTAATCAGACTGGAGGAACGTGCGGCCATCAGTGTCCCCTCCAAACATTAGTACGTAGCATAAAAAGCCAGAGAGGAGCACAAGACGTCTCCTATGCTCATGAGAAGGATGCACAGTGCAAGGCGCTAAGGCGATGTTCACTTGTTGCCTTTTTGCTGCATTTATTTCATTGTTTTAGGCAAATAAAAAGCTGCTTTTTACAGAACCAGCAAAACCCATCAGATTCCAGAAATCTCCTGCACACATTTGCTTTTTTTTCCCCTTAGACTGCTTTCACACATCCGGTTTTTGCTGAGCGGCACAATGCGGCGCTTTGCATAAAAAAACGCAACCGTTTTTTTGCCGCCGGTTGTGTTTTTTTCTGCATAGACTTGCATTAGCGCCGTATTGTGCCGCATGGCCTTGCGTTGCGTCTGGTTTTTGCCGGATGCGGCATATTTAGCCCATGCGGCGGCCGGATTGAACGTTGCCTGGCACGTTTTTTTGTGCGGCGAAAAAATTGCATCGTGCTGGATCCGGCGCAATGCAACGCGATTTACAATGCAAGCCTATGGACGCTGGATGCGGCGCCCTGTGGCAAAAACAGCATCCGACTGCGGTTGTTTGCACTGTGCATGCTCAGTATCAAGCCGCATCCGGCAAAAAACGGATGGGTCGCATGGAAAAACTTATGCAACGGATCCATTTTTTTCGCCGCATCCGTTGCATAGGTTTTTGTGCCGCACTGCAAAAAACGGATGTGTGAAAGCAGCCTAACTGAAATGGAAAACAGCTGTGTTTTTTGAATAAGCAGCGTGTCAATTCTTTGTTTTTTGAATAAGCAGCGTGTCAATTCATTGTGTTTTTGCTACTTTTTCTATCATTGCAAGTAAAAAAAAAGCAGCTGTGTTTTTTGTTGCTTTTGTGGTGACTGAACCCATCTTTATATAAACATGCGCTGCAGCCAAATAATGCTGCAAAAAAGGCTGAAAAACTCAGCAAAAAATGCAGCTTATTTGCTGCTAAGTGATCAGGTTTTGCTGCAGAAAAAAACTTTAGTCACACACTTAGGCTTTATTCACACTCTGATACTGATCAGTCAAATCAGTCAGTGTCATATAGTTTTTATATACAGAGGAATAATTGGTTCCAGGAGTGAGCTCTTAAACCAAGTTACTCTTATATCAAAGCGAATTTTCCCATAGGAAATAATTGGAACACAGACAATTCGTCCCACAGCCCAAAAATATTTACCGTATTTATACAAACTTATTACAGTAATACAAAATACTGTGCAGTAAAAACCATATAAAACAAATTAAACTGCACTTTAGCTTACAGTAAAATTGTTGGTGTGCGGGAGATACAGTATAAGCAATGTGCTGCACTGGTAATCAGAAAGAAAGTACAATACTGTATCCACAAATGCAAATTCATAGATATGCTATATAGTATATACTGTACTGTACAATCGTATACTGTATACAGTATACAGTATATATGTACAGAACGTTTCCTCCAGAGCGGGTCAGAGCGCGGTGAAAGGACAGAACCGGACATGTGCACGGTGAGTATTTGCTCTTCTTGCAAAGCATTGCCCTTTAACCAAGTTACAAATTTGTAAAAAGCTTTGCTTGTCTTCCAAAAAAACTCTCTCAAACGAAGTTACTCTTAAACCAAGGTTCCACTGTATATATATATATATATATATATATATATATATATATATATATAATATATATATATATATATAGTACAGACCAAAAGTTTGGACACACCTCATTTAAGGAGATTTCTTTATTTTCATGACTGAAAATTGTAGATTCACATTGAAGGCATCAAAACTATGAATTACCACATGTGGAATGAAATACTTAACAAAAAAAGTGTGAAACTGCTGACATTATGTCTTATATTTTAGGTTTTTCAGAGTAGCCACCTTTTGCTGTGATTACTGCTTTGCACACTCTTGGCATTCTCTTGATGAGCTTCAAGAAGTAGTCACCAGAAATGGTTTTCCAACAGTCTTGAAGGAGTTCCCAGAGATGCTTAGCACTTGTTGGCCCTTTTGCCTTCACTCTGTGGTCCAGCTCACCCCAAACCATCTCGATTGGGTTCAGGTCTGGTGACTGTGGAGGCCAGGTCATCTGGCGTAGCACCCCATCACTCTCCTTCTTGGTCAAATAGCCCTTACACAGCCTGGAGGTGTGTTTGGGGTCATTGTCCTGTTGAAAAATAAATGATGGCCCAACTAAACGCAAACCCGATGGAATAGCACGCCGCTGCAAGATGCTGTGGTAGCCATATACTGGTTCAGTATGCCTTCAATTTTGAATAAATCCCCAACAGTGTCACCAGCAAAGCCCCCCCACACCATCACACCTCCTCCTCCATGCTTCACGGTGGGAATCAGCCATGTAGAGTCCATCCGTTCACCTTTTCTACAAAGACACGGTGGTTGGATCCAAAGATCTCAAATTTGGACTCATCAGACCAAAGCACAGATTTCCAGTGGTCTAATGTCCATTCCTTGTGTTCTTTAGCCCAAACAAGTCTCTTCTGCTTGTTGCCTGTCCTTAGCAGTGGTTTCCTAGCAGCTATTTTACCATGAAGGCTGCTGCACAAAGTCTCCTCTTAACAGTTGTTCTAGAGATGTGTCTGCTGCTAGAACTCTGTGTGGCATTGACCTGGTCTCTAATCTGAGCTGCTGTTAACCTGCGATTTCTGAGGCTGGTGACTCAGATAAACCTATCCTCCGCAGCAGACGTGACTCTTGGTCTTCCTTTCCTGGTGTGGTCCTCATGTGAGCCAGTTGTTTTGTAGCATTTGATGGTTTTTGCCACTGCACTTGGGGACACTTTCAAAGTTTTCCTAATTTTTCAGACTGACTGACCTTCATTTCTTAAAGTAATGATGGCCACTTTTTTTTCTTTACTTAGCTGCTTTTTTCTTGCCTAATCAGCTGTGTATCCACCAGACTTCTGCACAACACAGCTGATGGTCCCAACCCCATTTATAAGGCAAGAAATGCCACTTATTAAACCTGACAGGGCACACCTGTGAAGTGACAACCATTTCCGGTGACTACCTCTTGAAGCTCATCAAGAGAATGCCAAGAGTGTGCAAAGCAGTAATCACAGCAAAAGGCTGCTACTTTGAAGAACCTAGAATATAAGACAGATTTTCAGTTGTTTCACACTTTTTTTGTTAAGTATTTCACTCCACATGTGATAATTCATAGTTTTGATGCCTTCAATGTGAATCTACAATTTTCAGAGTCCTGAAAATAAAGAAAACTCTTTGAATGAGAAGGTGTGTCCAAAATTTTGGTCTGTACTGTGTATATATATACATATACAGCATTGTATATACCAGTATTTTGGATATAGGACAAAACCCTCCACCATTAATATACAGCATTGCTACCACTATAAGACTACATTGTATTGGATGTGCTTGTATTTATCTACCTACTTATCATTCTATCTATCTATCTATCTATCTATCTATCTATCTATCCCTCTATCTATCTATCTATCTATCTATCTATCTATCTATCTATCTATCTATCCCTCTATCTATCTATCTATCTATCTATCTATCTATCTATCTATCTATCTATCTATCTATCTATCTATCCCTCTATCTATCTATCTATCTATCTATCTATCTATCTATCTATCCCTCTATCTATCTATCTATCTATCTATCTATCCCTCTATCTATCTATCTATCTATCTATCTATCTATCTACCTATCTATCTATCCCTCTATCTATCCCTCTATCTATCTATCTATCTATCTATCTATCTATCTATCTATCTATCTATCTATCTATCTATCTATCCCTCTATCTATCTATCTATCTATCTATCTTTCTATCTATCTATCTATCTATCTATCTATCCCTCTATCTATCCATCCATCTATTTATCTATCTATCTATCTACCCCTCTATCTATCTATCTATCTATCTATCTATCCATCTGTCTATCTATCTATCTATCTATCGATATATCGATATCTATCCCCCTATCTATCTATCTATCTATCTACCCCTCTATCTATCTATCTATCTATCTATCTATCTATCTATCTATCCATCCATCTATCCATCTATCCCTCTATCTATCTATCCCTCTATCTATCTATCTATCTATCTATCTATCCCTCTATCTATCCCTATATCTATCTATCTATCCCTCCATCTATCCCTCCATCTATCATCTATCTATCCATCTATCTATCTATCTATCTATCCCTCCATCTATCCCTCCATCTATCTATCCATCTATCTATCTATCTATCTATCTATCTATCTATCTATCTATCTATCTATCTATCCCCCTATCTATCCCTCTATCTATCTATCTATCTATCTATCTATCTAGGCTGTCACCTCCACCATTAATATTTAACAAGGCACCAGTGAGCACCAAGTAACTTAGGGTCCATATTGTCAGGAAACTTTCCAGATCTCATCCCATTGAGAACCTGCAGTCAGTCCTCAAAAAAGCAACAAAACCCCAGAAATTGTGATACCCCCATTGTTTGATAAGACAAGATCGGGTCCTCAGTCCGGATCTGCCCAGAAGTCGATATCCAGGGAAGGGCAGAAGTCTGGAGAATCCGGGGCAGCGCTGGGAATATTCAGTCTGTGCGGAATCTTCATATATTTGTAAATACAATGTAACAACTTCCGGAATGTTTACCATTTTTCCATTCTACATCAGTAATCACGGGTTTCATTGTCTTTTGTTTAGCTCTTTACCAGTTAACAAGTAACGTAATAGTAATAAAAAAAAAATGTAATATAACAAAACCCTCCCAACAGACATATTCCTGTCCTTAAATAGCAGGCGCCATGTGGTGGAGCAGACATACTGTAGCGGAGGAAACATATGTTTGGTTCTCACTATATTGATAGGATCATTGGAGGTGGATTTACTGTCGATTCTCTCTTGTGTTTTCCAGAAAATGGAACTTGGTTTTTTTTGTTTAGTTTTTTAGCAGTTTATTAGTTACATAATTGCTGTAACATAGAAAGGATAAAGCTCCCCGGGCGTCAGGTAGTCATATGTCATCATTATGGCGTCCACATTACGGTCATCGCTCCGAGGTCCCCCGTGGTTTTACTAAACTGACCAGCGTGACTGCGGACTTAAAAGTATTCTAAACTTTTTTTTCCTTTCCTTTGACACATATAAAGTTTCTCGTGACTTTTCTTTTCCCGTGTTTCTCACATTATCCAGCCTTTCACTCACGGTTTTCTTTATGTAATTGGACCATCTAGTTCTTCATATTTCTTTCTTCTATTGATTTTTCAAACCATAGTCCTCAGCACCAGGAGTCATAACCAGCCGCATTTAGGCCTTTAGGTTCTTACAAAATAACATAGAAGAAGTGGCGAGAATTGATTTGTCAGAAATTATTAAAAAAATAAAAAAAGAAAAAAAGCTTTATCCTGGAAAAAAAAAAAGAAAAAAAAAGCTCTTTTCCTATCTCTGTTCATTATCGCTTTGGTTTCTCTGCCACTGTGTATATATACTGGGTACATGCTGATAAATACATGCACACATAAATGATGCCGCCATATAATGTGCAAAGAAAATGCAAAACCATATGTAAATAATGTGGCCATTCCATGCTGATTACATAAATTAGTAACTATATACTCTTTCTAAACCTTCCGTCAGTGATATAATGCTTGTAGCACCGGCGTCCTTGCAGAGATACCGTAGCCAGGTCCTGTTCCCCTCAGCTGCCGTACGGCCTCCCATGTGCTGCTGCCTCCTCCTATCCCGGGCCTGTACATACGCAGGAGTCCCATGCGGGCACACACCGGCCCCCCTCTTAAGGGCTGGCACGCTATTTCCAGGAAATGCTTCTCAGCCTATGGGTGAGAGGCACAGTGTATTTAAGGCACCCTCCCATTAGGGGAAGTGCCTGTACAATGCCTTTAGTTAATCAGTCTGCTAACTAGTTAGTTGTCAGGTCCTGAGCTCCTGTCCTGATATCCCTGTGTCCATCTCAAGTATCTGCCTTCTCATACCTGTCTATCCCTGTCATGCCCACCATTCTTGTCCGCACCCACCTGCCCCAGTCACCTGTGGCACCTGTCCTGGGGGTGAGCTGCCACAGTCCTGATAACTGCCCTGGGACTGGTACCTGGTGTCTGCCTCGCGGTGGGTGATTAATTAATCCCCTACCACTAAGGGTTAAGTCCGGGTCCCCCCTATGGTCCAGTTGGTCCACTAATCCCACTACAATCCCATTACAATGGTGTACTGCCTTAAGGGGGCTTTACACCCAACGACATCGCTAATGAGATGTCGTTGGGGTTACGGAATCCGTGACACGCATCCGGCCTAGTTAGCGACGTCGTTGCGTGTGAAACGTACGAACGACCGCTAACGATCAAAATTACTCACCTAATCGTTGATTGTTGACACGTCGTTCTAATCCCAAATATCATTGCTGTTGCAGGACGCAGGTAGTTCGTCGTTCCTTGAGGCAGCACACATCGCTACGACGAACAACACCGTACTTGGGTCCTCCGGCAACGAGGTGGGTGTCACTTTCTTTCGGCTGCTCTCCGCCGCTCCGCTTCTATTGGATGGCTGCCGTATGACGTCGCTGTGATGCCGCACGAACCGCCCCCTTAGAAAGGAGGCGGTTCGCCGGCCACAGCGACGTCGCTAGGCAGGTAAGTCCGTGTGACGGGTCCTAGCGATGTTGTGCACCACGGGCAGCGATTTTCCCGTGACACACAACCGACCGGGGCACGTGCTTTCATCAGCAACATCGCTAGCGATGTCACTGCTTGTAAAGCAACCTTAAGGGACTGATCTATCTTTAAAAGAATTTCCTGAGAATGACTTCTCCCTTTACAGCTGTAGTAAAATCCTAAAATTCTACTTTCTCTACAGCCACCACTAGAGGGAGCTCACTGTAGAAAATCAATGCAAACTGTATAAATGTACATGCTTTTATCGCCATCTAGTGGTGACTTGACAGAATGTTCATGTAACTCCCTCTTTGTCTATATTAAAGGAGTTTTTTTTATTTTTTTTTTAATGTGCATTCATTCCCTCAGTACTCACTGCCTAGACAAAATAGAAGACCCTTTTGATCTGTCCCTTAGAAATTTCACATAACAATATCTTTTCTTCCAAAATGTATCATTAAGGGGATACATCTTGTTTACTGCGCCAATCCCCGAGTCGCTTCACTGCTATACCGCACTCACTTAATGTGCAAAAAAAAAAAGAAAACAGGAATGAAACATTATTATACCTGATAGGGCAAGGTCTGTATATATTACACAGCACAGTGGAATGGAGATGTTAAATATTAATGAGTACATTCATACATTATTAAATAGAATATGCATTTATTTGTATGCAAAATATAGATTTGTAGATTTAGATATTCATTTGTACGTTCCGACTTTCCAGCAACTTTTGATTAGATTTGAATAATATTTTCATTCTTTGCCGAGGTGAAAACTGATGATGTCTTCGAGACTTTAAAAAGGGGGGGAAAAAACTTTTCTTACCCCGTATTCATTCATCATGGCCCATTCTACCAGGATACTGGGTGCTCAAAAATTGTTTTCATTCACCAATATTTGAAGACGATATCAAATATATTGCAACATAAAATGATAAGTTCCATGATTTTTCTCATCTAGGGATGACTGAGCCCTGCACCACCACTAGAGGGTGCTGTATTGTAATAGTACCGTGCCACCTAGTTGTCTAACACCACAATTAAAAGGGGGAGGGGTGTCATGAGCTTTCTATACAAATTACCTCTTCAGAGAGGAAGACGACTTGAACTCTAGTGCCACCTAGTGGAAGGAGCAATCTTAAAAGTCAATATTGATCCTTGCCATATGACTTAGGATAAAAGCCAAACAAGAATCTCAATTTGAAGACACAGTGTTTTGGGGGTATTGCTCGTCTTCACTGCAAAATATGAGATCTGATTTGGCTGTATAAGGGGCTTCTGACTGGGATCTAAGAGGTAATGTTTCTCCTTGTAGAGAGTGATATATTTGGCATATCAGTGTAAGGAAACTTATAATCCATGCAATGTTCCTCTTGGAAAGTAAATATGCAAATTGTGTCTTTAGAAAGACAGAGGATAAACTCCAGAGCCACCCATTGGAAGTAGCAATCCTAAAAGTCAAGATCGAGCCTTTATTAAGCTTTGCCATGTGACTTAGGAAAGAAGCCAAATCAGAATCTCAATTTGCAGACACAGTGTTTTGGGGTATTGCTCCTCATCATCAGTGCAAAATATGAGATCTAATTTGGCTGGAGGAGCGTCTTATGACTGGGATCTAAGGGGTAATGTTTCTCTTTGTGAAGAGTGATATATTTGACATGTCAGTGTAAGGAGACTTATAGGACATGCAATGTTTCTCTCAGAAATTAAATATGCAAATTGTGTCTTTAGGAAGGCAGAAGATAAACTCCTGTGCCACCCATTGGAAGTAGCAATCCTAAAAGTCAAGATCGACCCTTTATTGAGCCTTGCCATATGACTTAGGCTACAAGCCAAACCAGAATCTTAATTTTATGATAACAGTGTTTTGGGGTATTGCCCCTCATCGGTACAAAGTATGAGATCTGATTTGGCTGGATGAGCGGCTTCTGACTGGGATCGAAGGGGTAATGTTTCTCCTTGTGGAGACTGATATATATGGCATGTCAGTGTAAGGAGACTTATAGGCCATGCAGTTTTCCTCACAGAAATTATATATATAAATTGTGTCTTTAGAGAGGCAGAGGATGAACTCTAATGCTACTCATTGGATGTAGCAATCCTAAAACTCAATATCAGCCCTTTATTGAGCCTTGCCATATGGCTCAGGATAAAAGCCAAATCAAAATCTCAATTTTCAGACATAGTATTTTGGGGTAAAGTATGGGACCTGATTTGGCTAGGTAAGAGGTTTCTAACTGGGATCTAAGGGGTAATGTATCTCCTTGTTAAAAGTGACATGCTTGAAATGTAAGTGTAAGGAGACTTAGGCCATGAAATGTTCCTGTTGGAAATTAAATATGCAAATTATGTCTTTATCGAGCACATTACTTGAATTCTAGGGCCACCTCTTGAAAGTTGTAATCCAAAAAGTAAATATCAACCCTTTATTGAACGTTGCCATATGACTTAAGCTGGTGTCACACATAACGACGACGACAACGACGTCGCTGCTACGTCACCATTTTCTGTGACGTTGCAGCGACGTCCCGTCGCTGTCGCTGTGTGTGACATCCAGCAACGACCTGGCCCCTGCTGTGAGGTCGCCGGTCGTTGCTGAATGTCCAGCTTCATTTTTTGGTCGTCACTCTCCCGCTGTGACACACACATCGCTGTGTGTGACAGCGAGAGAGCGACGAAATGAAGCGATCAGGAGCCGGCACTGGCAGCTGCGGTAAGCTGTAACCAGCGTAAACATCGGGTAACCAAGGGAAGACCTTTCCCTGGTTACCCGATGTTTACGCTGGTTACCAGCCTCCGCTCTTGCTGCCAGTGCCGGCTCCTGCACTGTGACATGTGGCTGCAGTATGCATCGGGTAATTAACCCGATGCATACTGTAGCAAGGAGAGCAAGGAGCCAGCGCTAAGCAGTGCGCGAGGCTCCCTGCTCTCTGAACTGTGACATGTAGCTGCAGCACACATCGGGTTAATTAACCCGATGTGTGCTGCAGGAGAGCAAGGAGCCAGCGCTAAGCGCGGCTCCCTGCTCTCTGAACTGTGACATGTAGCTGCAGCACACATCGGGTTAATTAACCCGATGTGTGCTGCAGGAGAGCAAGGAGCCAGCGCTAAGCGCGGCTCCCTGCTCTCTGCACATGTAGCACAGCGACCTTATGATCGCTGCTTCTGCTGTGTTTGACAGCTAAGCAGCGATCATAACAGCGACTTACAAGGTCGCTGTTACGTCACCGAAAATGGTGACGTAACAGCGACGTCGTTGTCGCTGTCGTTTAGTGTGACACCAGCTTTAAGCTGAGGGGAAGACTGAATCAATGAGTCTGCAAATTGAGATTCTGATTTGGCTTTTATTCTAAGTCATATGAAAAGGCTCACTAAGGGGTTGATATTGACTTTTAGGATTGCTACATCCAAAAGCTGGCACTAGAATTCAAGTCCTCTGTTTCTCTGAAGAGACAATTTGCATATTTAATTTCATTGCATGGCCCATAAGTCTCCTTACACTGACATGTCATTCTCCACAAGGAGAAACATTACCCATTAATTCTCAATCAGAAGTCTCTTATACAGCCAAATCAGATCTCATACTTTGCACAGACGAGGGGGAATACCCCAAAGCACCGTGCCTGCAAATTGAGATTTATGTTTGGCTTTTGTCCTAAGTCATAAGGCAAGGCTCACTAAAGAGTCAATATTTACTTTAAGGATAGCTGGCACTAGACTTAAAGTCCTCTTTCTCTCTGAAGAGACAATTTGCAGATTTCATTTCCCAGAGAAGCATTGCATGACTTATGAGCCTCCTTACACTGTCATATTAGGCATGTCACTCTCCACAAGAAGAAACATTATCTATTAGATGAGCTCAATAGCAACACATGTGACTTCATACCTTTCTGACTGCACTGCATAAAAAAATGAACTTCAAACCTTTATGCAAATGAGGTCACAAGTGCCTTTAGGGTGGTCCCATCCAGTAAATACTCCACCCCCTTGGCTTTGATTGACATCTGAACAGCTCCCCCAGTTCCCATTATTCTACGGTGAGGCTTGGTGCATGCACCATGCACTTCTATCTTGCACAGTATCTGTGATACCTTTGCTTTCTGGAGTTTCCATCCTGCCCGTGACATGCTGCATGCCGCTGCGCAGCGCACGCTCTGAGCCTCTCCTGCGCCCTCCCCATTCCTTATACCTACATCTTCTGAAGCCTTAATGAGGAAAATATTTGCATTTTCACCTATTTTTATATAGTTTTTCTTTATAATTTTTTTTTATTTTGCACCAAATTCTTCAGCTGCTCCTTTTTTTGAGTCTGGTTTTTACTTCTTTGTTGCTTTTTTTATGCTCGCCTCTACAGGCGTGTTTTATGTAGCCAAAAATGGTTGTGACTGATTCATTATTTGTGACATTTTTGAAAAAATAAGTTGCACATGTTTTGCTCTTATGGTTCCCAGTCTTCCCATGTAGAGGGATTTTTTAGGAAACAGGAATTTTTGCGCAATAGTTAGAGTTTTGTGCAACACTTTAACACATCATGCAATTTTTTGCCTTTAAAAGAGGCTGCTTCTTGTGCCAATTTTTTCAAAATGGAACACGCAGGTGCACTAATTTTGTGAAAAATCAAAAACGCTAAATCTTAAACACAACTCTGACATTGGCTCAAAGATTCCTGACGTACAAATGTCAGAGAGAGACAGAGAGAGACAGACAGACAGAGACAGACTGAGAGACAGACAGAGGCAGACAGAGAGACAGATAGAGAAAGAGACAGACAGAGGCAGACAGAGAGACAGACAGTGAAAGAGACAGACAGAGACAGACAGAGACAGACAGAGAGACAGACAGTGAAAGAGACAGACAGAGACAGACCTGGAAAGAGACAGACAGAGACAGATGGTGAAAAAGAGAGACAGACCTGGAAAGAGACAGATGGGGAAAGAGACAGACAGACATGCAGACAGAGACAGACCGATAGACAGACAGAGAAAGAGACAGACAGAGGCAGACAGAGAGACAGACAGTGAAAGAGACAGACAGAGACTGACCTGAAAAGAGACAGACAGAGACAGATGGTGAAAAAGAGAGACGGAACTGGAAAGAGACAGACCTAGAAAGAGACAGATGGGGAAAGAGACAGACAGACATGAAGACAGGGACAGAGACAGGCAGACAGGGAAGGAGGAGACAGCCAGAGAGACAGACAAGGATAGATGGGGAAAGACACAGACCTGGATATAGACAGACGGGGAAAGAGACAGAGAAATAGAGACAGACAAAGACAGGCAGACAGGGAAAGAGACAGACAGGAAAAGACACAGACAAAGAGGCGGGGAGACAGACGGGGAAAGAGACAGACCTGGAAAGAGACAGATGGGGAAAGAAACAGAGAGATAGAGACAGACAAATAAAGAGACAGAGACAGGCAGACCTGGAAAGAGGCAGACCTGGAAAGAGGCAGACCTGGAAAGAGACAGACAGGGAAAGAGACAGACAGAGACAGATGGGGAAAGAGACAGACGGGAAAAGAGACAGACCTGGAAAGTAACAGACCTGGAAAGAGACAGACGGGGCACATTACTTGGCCAATTTAGTTAAATCTGTGTGGAATATCTGTGGTGATGAAATATATGTTGTGAAATGCTTCTATTAGATTAGTTTTTGCCTTTTAATAATTACATTTATATCTATTTGTTTTGTGGTTTTTGTGTGCAGAATACATTTTTGTTAATACATTCTATTTTGTTAACAGCAGTTATTAACCCGGGTGAAGCCGGGGAGTACAGCTAGTTAGAAAATAAACTTCAAAAGAAGAATTTGGCACAAAACAAAAAACAAACAAGAACAAGTATCCAGAATTAGATACAAATTTAATAATGGATCAGGGTAGAACATTTCTAATTTTGTGCAAAATTCATTTTGAAAAATTTGTCGCTAAACACAACAGCGAAGACGACAAGACAGAAAAAGAACAGACGTGAAAAAAATGCAAATGATGAATCGTTCCCTAAGAGCCCTCGCTGGTCAGGAAACGTTTTTAGTTATGTAGCTGAGCTGAACATGTTTTGTTAGTTTATAGCTTGTAGTTATGTAGCTGAGCTGAACATGTTTTGTTAGTTTATAGCTTGTAGTTATGTAGCTGAGCTGAACATGTTTTGTTAGTTTATAGCTTGTAGTTATGTAGCTGAGCTGAACATGTTTTGTTAGTTTATAGCTTGTAGTTATGTAGCTGAGCTGAACATGTTTTGTTAGTTTATAGCTTGTAGTTATGTAGCTGAGCTGAACATGTTTTGTTAGTTTATAGCTTGTAGTTATGTAGCTGAGCTGAATATGTTTTGTTAGTTTATAGCTTGTAGTTATGTAGCTGAGCTGAACATGTTTTGTTAGTTTATAGCTTGTAGTTATGTAGCTGAGCTGAACATGTTTTGTTAGTTTATAGCTTGTAGTTATGTAGCTGAGCTGAATATGTTTTGTTAGTTTATAGCTTGTAGTTATGTACCTGAGCTGAACATGTTTTGTTAGTTTATAGCTTGTAGTTATGTAGCTGAGCTGAATATGTTTTGTTAGTTTATAGCTTGTAGTTATGTAGCTGAGCTGAATATGTTTTGTTAGTTTATAGCTTGTAGTTATGTAGCTGAGCTGAACATGTTTTTTTTTTTTTTTTAATTGCAGAAAACATGAAATAACGCCAATATACTGGCTCACCAGTGATCGCCACCAAAACAGACCTACATCGCGCCCTGCGAAGAAACTACGCGCAGCGTCCCGATGTAACACAAGGAGAGGACTGTGAGAGGCGGCTGATTGATGCAATATTATGCACAGTGCACTTACAATAGTCTATTAAAAGTCAAGTGGGCTTATGCCTCGATGCTAGAGATGAGGAGAGGAGGAGAGTCATTAAGTGTCATACATATGGTAAGTGGCATCTATGCCTTCCTCCTGTCTACAGGGTTTCCTGGGGGAATTTTACAGGGACTGTAATGACTTAATTAACTTCCTTAAAATGTGACTTTAGTGTGTAGGTGCTTAAGATAAGGACAAAATCATGAGGATCGTGAGTGTCACCGGGGACAGGAGCTGAGCGGACACAGCCGTGTGCAGAATGCACTCAGCCAAATTATCATCCTAGTAAATGATCCCACTTCCATCACCCCCATTCCTATTGGTGGGATTCCCTAAAAGTCTATCTTCACTTTCACACCTGGAACATTTATGGTATATCCACAGGAACCATCATCTATTGCATGATCAAGCCAATGCCGTGAACCACTGTGAGAGAGGAGGAGGCGGCGCATGCGCAGCATTCTAATACATATACTGTATATGGGAGAGCCAAAAATTGCAAAGTGCCCTTGCTCAGTAATTTTACAGAGGATGACGTGGCACGTACATCACTTTCTAATTCGTTTTTATGCTAGAATCAAAAATTGCAAAGGGCACTTGCTCAGCAAATTTTGAGAGGATGGGTTGCTGCATGCGCAGCTTTCTAACATATTTATACTGGAGAACTAAAAATTGCAAAGTGCCCTTGCTCTGCAATTTTCAAAAGGATTATGCGGCGCATGCGCAGCCTTCTAATACATATATATATATATGAAAGAGCCAAAAATTGCAAAGTGCCCTTGCTCAGCAATTTTTCAGAGGATGAGGTGGCACATACATCACTTTCTAATACATTTTTATGCTAGAACCAAAAATTGCAAAGGGCACTTGCTCAGCAAATTTGAGAGGATGAGGTGGAGCATGCGCAGCTTTCTATCATATTTATACTGGAGAACCAAAAATTGCAAAGTGCCCTTGCTCTGCAATTTTCAAAAGGATTATGCGGCGCATGCGCAGCAGTCTAATACTTTTATATGAGAGAACCAAAAATTACAAAAGACCCTTGCTCAGCAATATTCAGGAGGTTAAGGCGGCACATTCACAACTTTCTATTACTTTGTATAAAAAGCCAAAAAGTGCAAAGGACTCTTGCTCAACAGTTTTCGAGAGGATGAGGCTGCACATGTGCAGCTTTCTAATACATTTTTATGGCAGAGTCAAAAATTGCAATGTGCACTTGTCAGCAATTTTTGAGAGGATGAGGTGGCGCATGCGCAGCTTTCTAATACATTTTAGATTTTTATGGGAGAGCCAAAAATTGCAAAGTACACTTGCTCAGCAATTTTCGAGAGGATGAAACAGCACACACGCAGTTTTCTAATACAATAATAGGGGTGACTCAAAAATTGCAAAGGGCCCTTGCTCTGCAATTTTCCAGAGGAAGAGGCGGAGCATGCACAGTTATGGGAGAGACAAAAATTGCAAAGTGCAGTTGCTCAGCAATTTTCGAGAAGATGAGGTGACACACGAGCAGCTTTCTAATACATTTTTATGGGAGAGCCAAAAAATGCAAAGTGCACTTGCTCAGCATTTTTTGAGAGAATGAGGCGGCGCATGCGCAGTTTTCTAATACATTTTAATGGGAGAGGCAATAAATGCAAAGTGTCCTTGCTCAGCAATTTTCCTTACATGATGGGGCCCCGATGTCCAGACAGAAATGGTTCCTTTCGATTTAGCAAGAGTAATACTCAGACCCCCCGCCACATAAGTAACATTGTTGGGTTCTCAGTTCTGTTGGTCGCCCATTAGAACATTTCGTCACCTTCTTCCCTACAAATCATGCAATCCTTGTGCAATCGTCATCTGAGCTCGTGCAATACATTGTTCTCATCTAATACAAGTTTTTATTTCATTATTGACTGCAACAAACAAAATGTTTGCAACTGTTTAGAATCTTTTTTAACAATGTTGCAAACACAGTTTCCCTTTACTGCTGCATTTTCTTTGGTCTTGTAAAACAAGGGAAGATGGTGGCGCAGACTGACACGAAGCGCGGCGCAGGCTGACACGAAGCGCGGCACAGGCTGACGCGAGGCACGGCGCAGACTGACACGAGGCGTGGCGCAGACTGACACGAGACGCGGCGCAGACTGACACGAGGCGCGACGCAGACTGACACGAGGCGCGGCGCAGACTGACACGAGGCGCTCCTCGCACCTGACACATGTCACACACAGGGAAGCATTATCGAGCCGGTGTAATCCGGACTTAATGCCCGTATCTCCGCTGAACTTCTTCTCCCTTTCTGTTTATCCATTTAATTATGTTTCACGTTATTCAGTGGAAGATTAAGTATTAAAATATATGATATTCCGCAATCCAATTATGGCAGCAGAATGGGTCTCTACCTGAAGCCATTATTTACCAATCATTCTTCAAACAAGCAATTTGTTTTCTACAAATCAAGAGCTAATTACTTGCATAAATGAGGCCTGTTATCCGCTGACCTCCACATTAAGATTAGATCGGGGACACGGCGGGATTTCATATATTAAAAGGAAACCCTAATTCCCCCAATTCTGTCAGGCACCACCATATTAGATATCATCATCCTAGAGGCAGTTCATTCTGTGTCCTCTGCTCTTCATACACCAGACCGTTCCCAAAAGGCTATATTATGTATATGCTATATTATAGTCTGTCCACCCATATCCTGTATACACCGCACCTATATACAGCGTGTCCACCCATATCCTGTATACACCGCACCTCTATACAGTGTGTCCACCCATATCCTGTATACACCGCACCTATATACAGCGTGTCCACCCATATCCTGTATACACCGCACCTCTATACAGCGTGTCCACCCATATCCTGTATACACCGCACCTATATGCAGTGTGTCCCCCCCATATCCTGTATACACCGCACCTCTATACAGCGTGTCCACCCATATCCTGTATACACTGCACCTATATACAGTGTGCCCCCCCATATCCTGTATACACCGCACCTATATACAGTGTGTCCACCCATATCCTGTATACACCGCACCTATATACAGCGTGTCCACCCATATCCTGTATACACCGCACCTATATACAGTGTGTCCACCCATATCCTGTATACACCGCACCTATATACAGCGTGTCCACCCATATCCTGTATACACCGCACCTATATACAGCGTGTCCACCCATATCCTGTATACACCGCACCTATATACAGTGCGTCCACCCATATCCTGTATACACCGCACCTATATACAATGTGTCCCCCCCATATCCTGTATACACCGCACCTATATACAGTGTGTCCACCCATATCCTGTATACACCGCACCTATATACAGTGTGTCCACCCATATCCTGTATACACCGCACCTATATACAGTGTGTCCACCCATATCCTGTATACACCGCACCTATATACAGTGTGTCCACCCATATCCTGTATACACCGCACCTATATACAGTGTGTCCACCTATATCCTGTATACACCGCACCTATATACAGTGTGTCCACCCATATCCTGTATACACAGCACCTATATACAGTGTGTCCACCCATATCCTGTATACACCGCACCTATATACAGTGTGTCCACCCATATCCTGTATACACCGCACCTATATACAGTGTGTCCACCCATATCCTGTATACACCGCACCTATATACAGTGTGTCCACCCATATCCTGTATACACAGCACCTATATACAGTGTGTCCACCCATATCCTGTATACACCGCACCTAGTGTGTCCATCCATATAGGTGCGGTGTATACAGGATATGGGTGGACACACTGTATATAGGTGCGGTGTATACAGGATATGGGTGGACACACTGTATATAGGTGCGGTGTATACAGGATACGGGTGGACACACTGTATATAGGTGCGGTATATACAGGATATGGGTGGACACACTGTATATAGGTGCGGTGTATACAGGATATGGGGGGACACATTGTATATAGGTGCGGTGTATACAGGATATGGGTGGACACACTGTATATAGGTGCGGTGTATACAGGATATGGGTGGACACACTGTGAACAGAGTTCATTGTCTTTCCTCCTCCTCACTCATCCCCTCCAACAAGCCTTTCCATCAAACTTGATGGTTGCTCACTCACCCCAGTCTCACAAGCTCGCTGCCTTGGAGTAACCCTCGACTCTGCTCTATCCTTCAAGCCACACATCCAAGCCCTCTTCACCTCATGCCGACTACAACTCAAAAATATCTCCCGGATCCGTGCTTTCCTTAACCAAGAATCAGCAAAAACATTAGTACATGCCCTCATCATCCCCCGCCTCGACTACTGCAACCTCCTGCTCTCTGGCCTCCCTTCCAACACTCTTGCACCCCTCCAATCTATCCTGAACTCTGCAGCCCGCTTAATCCACCTCTTCCCTCGCTATTCCCCAGCCTCGCCACTCTGCCAATCCCTTCACTGGCTTCCCATCGCCCAACGACTCCAGTTCAAAACATTAACCATGACATACAAAGCCATGCACAACCTGTCTCCTCCTTACATCTGTGACCTAGTCTCCCGGTACTTACCTGCACGCAACCTCAGATCCTCACAAGATTTCCTTCTCTGCTCCTCCCTTATCTTCTCTTCCCACAATCGCGTACACGATTTCTCCCGTGCATCCCCCATACTCTGGAACGCTCTACCTCAGCACATCAGACTCTCCCCTACCGTGGAAAGCTTCAAGAGGAACCTCAAGACCCACCTCTTCCAACAAGCCTACAACCTACAATAGCCCTCAGTCCAGTACACCACTGCGCAACCAGCTCTGTCCTCACCTATTGTACCATCACCCATTCCCTGTAGACTGTAAGCCCTCGCGGGCAGGGTCCTCTCTCCTCCTGTAGACTGTGAGGCCTCGCGGGCAGGGTCCTCTCTCCTCCTGTAGACTGTGAGCCCTCGCGGGCAGGGTCCTCTCTCCTCCTGTAGACTGTGAGCCCTCGCGGGCAGGGTCCTCTCTCCTCCAGTAGACTGTGAGCCCTCGCGGGCAGGGTCCTCTCTCCTCCTGTAGACTGTGAGCCCTCGCGGGCAGGGTCCTCTCTCCTCCTGTACCAATCTGTTATGTACTGTTAAGCCTGCTTTACACACTTCAATAAATCCTTCAATCCGTCGTCAGGGTCAAGTTGTAAGTGACGCACATCCGGCATCGTTCGTGATGTATTAACGTGTGAAACCTACATGCGATCGATATTGAACGAAAATACGGTGATCGCATACACGTCGTTTATTCCTCATACATTGGACGTTTGGTAGTACGAAACTAGTGAATTGTAACGTGTGACATCCCTCATACGATTTTGGTGTCTGAGGCTATGTGCGCAGGTGTGCGCTCTGCACCGCAGCTTAAAAAAGGTCTGCTTCAGAGCGCAGCTGAAAAGCTGCGTTCTGAAGCGCCTCACAATGTCTGTCATTCACTAATCTCTGTCAGTCGGTCACTATCTCTGTCCCTCTCTCTCTGTCCATGTCAGTCTATCCCTCTTACCCCCTCTCTCATACTCACCAATCCCCGGCACTGCACGGCGTTCACACTGCTCCGGCGGCTTTTACTGTTTTGAAAAAGCCGGCCGCCCATTAAACAATCTGGTATTCCCTGCTTACCCCGCCCACCGGCGCCTATGATTGGTTATAGTGAGACACGCCCCCACGCTGAGTGACAGGTGTCACACTGCACCCAATCACAGCAGCCGGTGGGCGTGTCTATACTGTGTAGTGAAATAAATAAATAAATAATTAAAAAAAACGGCGTGCGGTCCCCCCCAATTTTAAAACCAGCCAGATAAAGCCATACGGCTGAAGGCTGGTATTGTCAGGATGGGGAGCTCCACGTTATGGGGAGCCCCCCAGCCTAACAATATCAGTCAGCAGCCGCCCAGAATTGCCGCATACATTATATGCGACAGTTCTGGGACTGTACCCGGCTCTTCCCGATTTGCCCTGGTGCGTTGGCAAATCGGGGTAATAAGGAGTTATTGGCAGCCCATAGCTGCCAATAAGTCCTAGATTAATCATGTCAGGCGTCTATGAGACACCCTCCATGATTAATCTGTAAATTACAGTAAAAAAACACACACACCCGAAAAAAATCTTTTATTAGAAATAAAAAACACAAACAAATTCCCTCATTACCAATTTATTAACCCCGAAAAACCCTCCATGTCCGGCGTACTCCACAGTCCTCCAGCGTCGCGTCCAGCTCTGCTGCATGGAGGTGACAGGAGCAGCAGAAGACACCGCCGCTCCGGTCACCTCCACGCAGGTAATGAAGACAGCCGCGCGATCAGCTGCTGTCACTGAGGTTACCCGCTGTCACTGGATCCAGCGGTGGATGCAGCGGTGGCCGCGGGTAAGCTCAGTGACCGCTCAGCTGATCGCGCTACTCACCTCAGTTGCTGACTGGAGCTGACCGGAGCGGAGGTGAGTAGCGCGATCAGCTGAGCTGTCACTGAGGTTACCCGCGGCCACCGCTGCATCCACCGCTGGATCCAGTGACAGCGGGTAACCTCAGTGACAGCAGCTGATCGCACGGCTGTCTTCATTAGCTGCGTGGAGGTGACCGGAGCGGCGGTGTCTTCTGCAGCTCCTGTCACCTCCATGCAGCAGAGCTGGACGCGACGCTGGAGGACTGTGGAGTACGCCGGACATGGAGGGTTTGTCGGGGTTAATAAATTGGTAATGAGGGAATTTGTTTGTGTTTTTTATTTCTAATAAAGGATTTTTTTCGGGTGTGTGTGTTTATTTACTGTAACTTACAGATTAATCATGGAGGGTGTCTCATAGACGCCTGACATGATTAATCTAGGACTTATTGGCAGCTATGGGCTGCCAATAACTCCTTATTACCCCGATTTGCCAACGCACCAGGGCAAATCGGGAAGAGCCGGGTACAGTCCCAGAACTGTCGCATATAATGTATGCGGCAATTCTGGGCGGCTGTTGGCTGATATTGTTAGGCTGGGGGGCTCCCCATAACGTGGGGCTCCCCATCCTGAGAATACCAGCCTTCAGCCGTATGGCTTTATCTGGCTGGTTTTAAAATTGGGGGGAACCGCACGCCGTTTTTTTAAATTATTTATTTATTTATTTCACTGCACAGTATAGACACGCCCACCGGCTGCTGTGATTGGGTGCAGTGTGACACCTGTCACTCAGCGTGGGGGCGTGTCTCACTGTAACCAATCATAGGCGCCGGTGGGCGGGGTAAGCAGGGAATACGAGATTGTTTAATGGGCGGCCGGCTTTTTCAAAACAGTAAAAGCCGCCGGAGCAGTGTGAATGCCGTGCAGCGCCGGGGATCGGGGATTGGTGAGTATGAGAGAGGGCTGCTCAATTCAGTTACTCAGGGGATTAGCGGTCACCGGTGAGTCCTTCACTGGTGACCGCTAATCAGGGCGCGACACAGACAGAGCCGCAGCATGACCATGAAGTCGGGTGAAGTTCACCCGAGTTCATTCTGACAGTGCGGCTCTGTCTGTGTCTGCTGTCATCTGCCATTCAGCTCTGCTACATGGCTGTCTGTGTCTGCTGTCAGCGGCCATTCAGCTCTGCTACATGGCTGTCTGTGGCTGCTGTCATCTGCCATTCAGCTCTGCTACATGGCTGTCTGTGTCTGCTGTCATCTGCCATTCAGCTCTGCTACATGGCTGTCTGTGTCTGCTGTCAGCGGCCATGTAGCAGAGCTGAATGGCAGATGACATAGTAAAAACGCACCCCTACACATTACACACGCTTGGCAAGTCAATAAATAAAAAAAAAAAAGGGTGCCCAATGCATACGTCACAGAACACATGATCTAAAGGATCGCACATAACATTGATCAATTTAACATAGACTACTAACGCTCGTGTGACAGCAAATGAACGACCAACGTGTGATCTCATTCAATCGCATATGCGACCTGGGCGTGTCACATCGCATACGAGATCGCACACCTAATTGTAAGGTGTAAAGCTGGCTTTAATGATTGTTGCACGTATACCCTTTCACTTGTAAAGTGCCATGGAATAAATGGCACTATAATAATAAATAATAATAATAATAATAATAATAAAAGGTGTGACTGACGTTAATTTCTCATCAGATGTTGATAAAAATCCATCCACTCTACACAGGCAACACAATCAAACCATAGATGTCCAGAAATTGTTATGTGTAATAATGAGAAATGACATAGGGAAAAAGTATTGAACACATGACTAAAGAGAGGTGCAAAGTGCTATGGAAAGCCATGACACCAGCTGAAATCTATATTAGAAAGCAATCCTGCCACTTATTTAAAAATAATATCATCTGGTTCAACTGATGACCTATAATAAGGTGTCTCATTACCAAGGGGCCACACAAGAAACATTTCATGATGGGTAAAACCAGTGAGCTGTCTCAAGACCTTTGCAACCTTATTGTTGTAAAACATATTGATAGCATTGGTTACAGAAACATTTCTAAACTCCCGAAGGTTCCAGTGAGTATTGTTGGGGCCATAATCCAAAAGTTGAAAGAAAATCATTTCACCATAAACTGTCCATGACCAAGTGCTCCAACAGCAAATTTTTAGACAGAGGAGTGAAAATAATTATCAGAAGAGTTGTCCAAGAGCCAAGGACACCTGTGGAGATGTACAGAAAGACCTTCAATTGTTTAAAAGAAAACAATAAGTCATGCACTCCCCCTCCATGGCCTGTATGCACGCTCCTGCATGCATGTTCCTGTATGCACGCTCCTGTATGCACGCTCCTGTATGCACGCTCCTGTATGCACGCTCCTGCATGCACGCTCCTGTATGCACGCTCCTGTATGCACGCTCCTGTATGCACGCTCCTGTATGCACGCTCCTGCATGCACGGTCCTGTATGCACGCTCCTGTATGCACGCTCCTGTATGCACGCTCCTGTATGCACGCTCCTGCATGCACGCTCCTGCATGCACGCTCCTGTATGCACGCTCCTGCATGCACGCTCCTGTATGCACGCTCCTGCATGCACGCTCCTGTATGCACGCTCCTGCATGCACGCTCCTGTATGCACGCTCCTGCATGCACGCTCCTGCATGCATGCCCACCATGCAATACTCCATTGCTGAACATAAAGCAGGTTCGAGAGCTCTTCAAGTTTTCTCAGCAACATCTAGATAAACCTGTAAAATATTGGGAGAATATAGTTTGGGCAGATGAGATCAAAACTGAACTTTTTGGAGGCCATAATACACACCATGTTTGGAGGCCAAAAGGCAAATCACCCCAAAAAACACCAACAATGAAGTGTTTTGAAGTTTTGCAGCAGATTTCACTGGCAAACGTCATGTAATTGAAGAAAGGATGAATGGACAAATGTACAGAGACATTCCTGATAAAACTCTGCTGCCCTCTACCGGGATGATGAAGATGAAATGAGGGTGGACATTTCAGCAGACAATGATCCCAAACACACGGCCAAGGAAAGAAAATAAATCTGCTAGAATGGCCGAGCCGATCACCAGAGCTGAATCCAATAGAAAATGTATGGAAGGAACTAAATCTCAGAGATCATAGAAGGAGCCGGGACCTGCAGGATGTGGAGAGTGTTTGTGCGGAAGAATGGGCCAAAATGCACCTGAGCAATGCAGGGGACTATTGTCTCCATACAAATAACGTCTGGATGCTGTATCACCAACGAAGACTTTGATACAAAGTATTGGATACATTTCAGTAACGTGTTCAATACTTTTCCCCTGTGTCATTTCCCATTATTACACATCACTTAATTTATAGACATCTATGGTTTGATTTCTTTGTCTGTGTGGATTGGATGGGATGTTACCGACATCTGGTTAGAAATTCATGTCAATATTGGCTTTCGAAATGTATTTACTTAGAAAATTGGTGGCGTGTTCAATACTTATTTCACCCGCTGAGATATATAGTGTAAAGAGAGAATGATCAGACAGCACTATCTGTGCTTGCCTCATTTAGAGGGAAAGTCAGATGGAAAGTGGAATCTATACATCTATTAATTAATTCATGATTAATTAAGGATAGTAATGAGGCATTGCTATCTGTACCAACATTATTTACAGGGAGAAACCACCATCTGTGCCTACAATTTACCGGAAGATTGAGGAGACAGCCCTCGCTCTGCCTACTTCATTTACAGGGAGACACAGGAGTGCAGCTATCGCTTTAAAAATGGGCTTTATTGGAGAGACAATGAGGCAACATAATCAGGACCCACAGCCTTTGAAGGGACACACAAAGGCAGTACTAACTGTACCTAAACCGTGTACAGAAAGAGACAGGGATGCAGTACTGACTGTGCCTAAACCGTGTACAGAAAGAGACAGGGATGCAGTACTGACTGTGCCTAAACCATATACAGAAAAATACATGGAGGCAGTACTAACGTTGCCTAAACCATGTACAGACACAGAGAAGCAGTACTAATGTCGCGGGCGGGGAGGAGGGTGTCAACACTGCGCTCACCCCACTGCTCGGGTGCGGCTCTTGCTGCTCTGTGGTGGCTCGAGCGGTGGGCCGGATCCCGGGGGGTCTCGAGCGGCGCTCCTCGCCCGTGAGTGAAAGGGGGAATTGATTTGTTGGTGGGGGATTGGATTAAAGTCCGTGACGCCACCCACGGTTGTGGTGATTGTGTGGACACCACCGCTGCTCTGTCTGGGGATCCCGGGAGTGGTGGTATGGAGCAGCTAGTTGTTGATTTGCCCCTCCGTGGGTAGGGGGTTTGGTGGTCCCGGGGCCCTGGTGATGGGGTTGGGGGTGGTGGACAGGCGGGTTATGGGGCCTGTGGAGGTGCAGGGACGCAGGGGCAGCGCTGTGCCGCACGGCACTGAGGTACTCACTTAGCCCAAGGATGATGACACAGTTCACGGTAAACAAACGGCTGGTTGGACGGGTCCCTCGGACGGCTGCGGTGCTGATGTTCCCTGCAGTTAACAGTGACGGTCACTTCCCTGCACCTAAGTTCAATGTTGGTAGCGATGGATTCCCACCGGTAACCCGCTCCCCAGCTTGGATATGGGCCGGAGGAGCCCCACTCTTGCCTGCAGGCGCTGGCCCTGGCGAAACTGGTGCCTTGGCGGTGGCGGTGTCTCCCCTTCACGGTTGGACGGTTGCCTTCACTTGGGACTTTGCTGCTGGGAGACCCGGAGGTCCCCTTCACTGACGGATTTGGCAAATTCGGTGACTCCTAGCCTTGCTGGGATCCGAAAGGCCCCTGCCACTGGTGCTGACTGTTCTTTGTATACCGCTCCGGTACCGCCGGGCCACAACCCGTCCACGGTCCTTTCGGCAACCTTCGAGCAGTCTCTCCTGCAGACGGTCACCGCCGTCTGTCAACCTTGCTGTCTCAGTCCGGGGCACACACCCGGACCAACTTCAGGCTCTTTGCTGTCACTTTCTCTGTCTACTTCCAAAACTGTCACTTGCTCCTCTACTACTTCCTTCTCCAACTACTCTGTTTACTCCTTCTACTTCAGCTCTCTCTCTGGACTCCTTCACTTCCCTAGCTTATCTGCCTGGTTTTCCCGCCTCCAGGGCTGTGTACTCCTCAATGGGTGGAGACCAACCGCCTGGCTCCACCCCCTGGTGTGATCATCAGCCCCTGGAGGAAGGCAACAAGGGTTTCTGGTCTGACCTAGGTGTTCCTGCAGGGAATTGGGGTGTGTGTGGTGTTATGACCTGTGACCCCTGGCTTGCCCAGGGCGTCACACTAACGTTGCATAAAAACCATGTACAGCAAGAGCCAGAGAGGCAGTACTAATGGTGCCTAAATCATGTACAGAAAGAGACAGGGAGGCAATACTGACTGTACCTAAACCGTGTATAAAAAGAGTCAGAGAAGCAGTACTAACATTGCCTAAACCGTGTATAGAAAAAAACAGAGAGGCAGTACTAATGTTTCATAAACCGTGTACAGAAAGAGACAAGGAGGCAGCACTACCGTTGCCTAAACTGTGTATAGAAAGAGACAGGGAGGCAGTACTAACTGTGCCTCAATGTTTTGCAGAAAGATACAGTATAATGGAAAACACAAAACTGTATAGTTAATGTTAGTTACTTTATTTCTTCTTCTGGGATCTTCCTTGATGAAAGTTTGTCCTGTAATTAATTGGAAGGCGCAAAGAGCGTGATTTACCCCATGCGGTCCTGTGAGGCTGCGGCACTATTGATGTGACCGCTGCAGTGTGGAGGGACCATTACTAGTCCTGGCAGATGCAGATCTCTGTAGCCGCTTCTTTTTGTGCTCAAACAGCTCATTTCTTTGTTTGCTAGACTGAACTGGAATGAAAGACACGAGTTGAATATTTCATGCTGCGCAGATATGTATTATTCATCATCAACTCTTCAGAAGGGAGAGATAAGACGCAGCCTTTAAATGAAGTATTCTCTGTAGTTAGCAGAGGGGCGGCCGGTGGCCCCCGTGGCTCCACATCTCCCCGAATTACAGAGAAAATTACACCAGTACAGGACAGGACTAATGGGAGCGACGGCCGCACTCACTCCTCCAGTCACACGCCGCGCATACAAGGAGGTGCCGCGCGTACAAGGAAGCGCCGCGCATACAAGGAGGCGCCGCGCATACAAGGGGGCGCAGCGCATGCAAGGAGGCGCCGCGCGTACAAGGAGGCGCAGCGCATACAAGGAGGCGCCACGCATACAAGGAGGCGCCGCGCATACAAGGAGGCGCCATGCATACAAGGAGGCGCCACGCATACAAGGAGGCGCCGCGCATACAAGAAGGCAACACGCATACAAGGAGGCGCAGCGCATACAAGGAGGCGCAGTGCATACAAGGAGGCGCCGCGCATACAAGGGGGCGCAGCGCATACAAGGAGGCGCCGCGCGTACAAGGAGGCGCAGCGCGTACAAGGAGGCGCCACGCATACAAGGAGGCGCCGCGCATACAAGGAGGCGCCATGCATACAAGGAGGCGCCACGCATACAAGGAGGTGCCGCGCATACAAGAAGGCGCCACGCATACAAGGAGGCGCAGCGCATACAAGGAGGCGCAGTGCATACAAGGAGGTGCCGCGCATACAAGGAGGCGCCGCGCATACAAGGAGGCGCAGCGCATACAAGGAGGCGCCGCACGTACAAGAAGACGCCGCACATACAAGGAGGCGCAGCGCATACAGGGAGGCGCCGCGCACACAAGGAGGCGCAGTGCATACAAGGAGGCGCCGCGTATACAAGGAGGCGCCGCGCATACAAGGAAGCGCCGTGTATACAAGGACGCGCCGCTTATACAGGGAGGCGAGGCATATATAAAGGAAACAAAATGCTCTATTAGCAAATAAGAGAAAGTAAAGTGACATTTATAACATGGAATAACTGTAATATCTAAGGAAAAAGTAAGTAGGGAGCAGTATTATAGTAGTTATATTCCTGTACATAGAAGCAGTATTATAGTAGTTATATTCCTGTACATAGGGGCAGTATTATAGTAGTTATATTCCTGTACATAGAAGCAGTATTATAGTAGTTATATTCTTGTACATAGGAGCAGTATTATAGTAGTTATATTCTTGTATATAGGGGCAGTATTATAGTAGTTATATTCTTGTACATAGGAGCAGTATTATAGTAGTTATATTCTTGAACATAGGCAGCAGTATTATAGTAGTTATATTCCTGTACATAGAAGCAGTATTACAGCAGTTATATTCTTGTACATAGGAGCAGTATTATAGTAGTTATATTCTTGAACATAGGGAGCAGTATTATAGTAGTTATATTCCTGTATATAGGAGCAGTATTATAGTAGTTATATTCTTGTACAAAGGGGCAGTATTATAGTAGTTATATTCCTGTATATAGGAGCAGTATTATAGTAGTTATATTCTTGTACATAGGAGGCAGTATTATAGTAGTTATATTCTTGTACATAGGGGCAGTATTATAGTAGTTATATTCTTGTATATAGGGGCAGTATTATAGTAGTTATATTCTTGTACATAGGGGCAGTATGATAGTAGATATATTCTTGTACATAGGGGCAGTATTATAGTAGTTATATTCTTGTACATAGGGGCAGTATTATAGTAGTTATATTCTTGTATATAGGGGGCAGTATTATAGTAGTTATATTCTTGTACATAGGGGCAGTATGATAGTAGATATATTCTTGTACATAGGGGCAGTATTATAGTAGTTATATTCTTGTACATAAGGGCAGTATTATAGTAGTTATATTCTTGTACATAGGGACAGTATTATAGTAGTTATATTCTTGTACATAGGGGCAGTATTATAGTAGTTATATTCTTGTACATAGGGACAGTATTATAGTAGTTATATTCTTGTACATAGGGGCAGTATTATAGTAGTTATATTCTTGTACCTTGGAGCAGTATTATAGTAGTTATATTCTTGTACATAGGGACAGTATTATAGTAGTTATATTCTTGTACATAGAGGGCAGTATTATAGTAGTTATATTCTTGTACCTTGGAGCAGTATTATATTAGTTATATTCTTGTACATAGGGGCAGTATTATATTAGTTATATTCTTGTACATAGGGGCAGTATTATAGTAGTTATATTCTTGTACATAGGGGCCGTATTATAGTAGTTATATTCTTGTACAAAGGGACAGTATTATAGTAGTTATATTCTTGTACATAGGGGCAGTATTATAGTAGTTATATTCTTGTACATAGAGGGCAGTATTATAGTAGTTATATTCTTGTACATTGGAGCAGTATTATAGTAGTTATATTCTTGAACATAGGGACAGTATTATAGTAGTTATATTCTTGTACATAGGGACAGTATTATAGTAGTTATATTCTTGTACATAGGGACAGTATTATAGTAGTTATATTCTTGTACATAGGGACAGTATTATAGTAGTTATATTCTTGTACATAGGGGGCAGTATTATAGTAGTTATATTCTTGTACATAGGAGCATTATTATAGTAGTTATATTCCTGTACATAGGGGCAGTATTATAGTAGTTATATTCTTGTACAGAGGGGCAGTATTATAGTAGTTATATTCTTGTACATAGGGGGCAGTATTATAGTAGTTATATTCTTGTACATAGGGGCAGTATTATAGTAGTTATATTCTTGTACATAGGGGCAGTATTATAGTAGTTATATTCTTGTATATAGGGGCAGTATTATAGTAGTTATATTCTTGTACATAGGGTCAGTATTATAGTAGTTATATGTTTGTACATAGGGAGCAGTATTATAGTAGTTATATTCTTGTACATAGGGGGCAGTATTATAGTAGATATATTCTTGTATATAGGGGCAGTATTATAGTAGTTATAGTCTTGTACATAGGGAGCAGTATTATAGTAGTTATATTCTTGTACATAGGGGGCAGTATTATAGTAGATATATTCTTGTATATAGGGGCAGTATTATAGTAGTTATATTCTTGTACATAGGAGCATTATTATAGTAGTTATATTCCTGTACATAGGGGCAGTATTATAGTAGTTATATTCTTGTACAGAGGGGCAGTATTATAGTAGTTATATTCTTGTACATAGGGAGCAGTATTATAGTTGTTATATTCTTGTACATAGGGGGCAGTATTATAGTAGATATATTCTTGTATATAGGGGCAGTATTATAGTAGTTATATTCTTGTACATAGGGAGCAGTATTATAGTAGTTATATTCTTGTACATAGGGACAGTATTATAGTAGTTATATTCTTGTACATAGGGGGCAGTATTATAGTAGTTATATTCTTGTACATAGGAGCATTATTATAGTAGTTATATTCCTGTACATAGGGGCAGTATTATAGTAGTTATATTCTTGTACAGAGGGTCAGTATTATAGTAGTTATATTCTTGTACATAGGGGGCAGTATTATAGTAGTTATATTCTTGTACATAGGGGCAGTATTATAGTAGTTATATTCTTGTACATAGGGGCAGTATTATAGTAGTTATATTCTTGTATATAGGGGCAGTATTATAGTAGTTATATTCTTGTACATAGGGGCAGTATTATAGTAGTTATATGTTTGTACATAGGGAGCAGTATTATAGTAGTTATATTCTTGTACATAGGGGGCAGTATTATAGTAGATATATTCTTGTATATAGGGGCAGTATTATAGTAGTTATATTCTTGTACATAGGGAGCAGTATTATAGTAGTTATATTCTTGTGCATATGGGGCAGTATTATAGTAGATATATTCTTGTATATAGAGGCAGTATTATAGTAGTTATATTCTTGTACATAGGGGCAGTATTATAGTAGTTATATTCTTGTACATAGGGAGCAGTATTATAGTAGTTATATTCTTGTACATAGGGGGCAGTATTATAGTAGATATATTCTTGTACATAGGGGCAGTATTATAGTAGTTATATTCTTGTACATAGGGAGCAGTATTATAGTAGTTATATTCTTGTACATAGGGGGCAGTATTATAGTAGTTATATTCTTGTACATAGGGGCAGTATTATAGTAGTTATATTCTTGTACATAGGGAGCAGTATTATAGTAGTTATATTCTTGTACATAGGGGCAGTATTATAGTAGTTATGTTCTTGTACATAGGGAGCAGTATTATAGTAGTTATATTCTTGTCCATAGGAGCAGTATTATAGTAGTTATATTCTTGTACATAGGGAGCAGTATTATAGTAGCTATATTCTTGTATATAGGGGCAGTATTATAGTAGTTATATTCTTGTACATAGGGAGCAGTATTATAGTAGTTATATTCTTGTACATAGGGGCAGTATTATAGTAGTTATATTCTTGTACATAGGGAGCAGTATTATAGTAGCTATATTCTTGTATATAGGGGCAGTATTATAGTGATTATATTCTTGTACATAGGAGCAGTATTATAGTAGCTATATTCTTGTATATAGGGGCAGTATTATAGCAGTTATATTCTTGTACATAGGGGCAGTATTATAGTAGTTACAGTTAGGTCCAGAAATATTTGGACAGTGAGACAATTTTGGCGAGTTGGGCTCTGCATGCCACCACATTGGATTTGAAATGAAACCTCTACAACAGAATTCAAGTGCAGATTGTAACGTTTAAGTTGAAGGTTTGAACAAAAATATCTGATAGAAATTGTAGGAATTGTACACATTTCTTTACAAACACTCCACATTTTAGGAGGTCAAAAGTAATTGGACAAATAAACCAAACCAAAAAAAAAAAAAATTATTTTCAATATTTTGTTGCGAATCCTTTGGAGGCAATCACTGTCTTAAGTCTGGAACCCATGGACATCACCAAACGCTGGGTTTCCTCCTTCTTAATGCTTTGCCAGGCCTTGACAGCCGCAGCCTTCAGGTCTTGCTTGTTTGTGGGTCTTTCCGTCTTAAGTCTGGATTTGAGCAAGTGAAATGCATGCTCAATTGGGTTAAGATCTGGTGATTGACTTGGCCATTGCAGAATGTTCCACTTTTTTGCACTCATGAACTCCTGGGTAGCTTTGGCTGTATGCTTGGGGTCATTGTCCATCTGTACTATGAAGCGCCGTCCTATCAACTTTGCGGCATTTGGCTGAATCTGGGCTGAAAGTATATCCCGGTACACTTCAGAATTCATCCGGCTACTCTTGTCTGCTGTTATGTCATCAATAAACACAAGTGACCCAGTGCCATTGAAAGCCATGCATGCCCATGCCATCACGTTGCCTCCACCATGTTTTACAGAGGATGTGGTGTGCCTTGGATCATGTGCCGTTCCCTTTCTTCTCCACACTTTTTTCTTCCCATCATTCTGGTACAGGTTGATCTTTGTCTCATCTGTCCATAGAATACTTTTCCAGAACTGAGCTGGCTTCATGAGGTGTTTTTCAGCAAATGTAACTCTGGCCTGTCTATTTTTGGAATTGATGAATGGTTTGCATCTAGATGTGAACCCTTTGTATTTACTTTCATGGAGTCTTCTCTTTACTGGTGACTTAGAGACAGATACACCTACTTCACTGAGAGTGTTCTGGACTTCAGTTGATGTTGTGAACGGGTTCTTCTTCACCAAAGAAAGTATGCGGCGATCATCCACCACTGTTGTCATCCGTGGACGCCCAGGCCTTTTTGAGTTCCCAAGCTCACCAGTCAATTCCTTTTTTCTCAGAATGTACCCGACTGTTGATTTTGCTACTCCAAGCATGTCTGCTATCTCTCTGATGGATTTTTTCTTTTTTTTCAGCCTCAGGATGTTCTGCTTCACCTCAATTGAGAGTTCCTTAGACCGCATGTTGTCTGGTCACAGCAACAGCTTCCAAATGCAAAACCACACACCTGTAATCAACCCCAGACCTTTTAACTACTTCATTGATTACAGGTTAACGAGGGAGACGCCTTCAGAGTTAATTGCAGCCCTTAGAGTCCCTTGTCCAATTACTTTTGGTCCCTTGAAAAAGAGGAGGCTATGCATTACAGAGCTATGATTCCTAAACCCTTTCTCCGATTTGGATGTGAAAACTCTCATATTGCAGCTGGGAGTGTGCACTTTCAGCCCATATTATATATAGAATTGTATTTCTGAACATGTTTTTCTAAACAGCTAAAATAACAAAACTTGTGTCACTGTCCAAATATTTCTGGACCTAACTGTATATTCTTGTACATAGGGGCAGTATTATAGTAGTTATATTCTTGTACATAGGGGCAGTATTATAGTAAGTATATTCTTGTACATAGGGGCAGTATTATAGTAGTTATATTCTTGTACATAGGGGCAGTATTATAGTAGTTATATTCTTGTACATAGGGGGCAGTATTATAGTAGTTATATTCTTGTACATAGGGGCAGTATTATAGTAGTTATATTCTTGTACATAGGGAGCAGTATTATAGTAGTTATATTCTTGTACATAGGGGCAGTATTATAATAGTTATATTCTTGTACATAGGGAGCAGTATTATAGTAGTTATATTCTTGTACATAGGGGGCAGTATTATAGTAGTTATATTCTTGTACATAGGGGCAGTATTATAGTAGTTATATTCTTGTACCTAGGGGGCAGTATTATAGTAGTTATATTCTTGTACATAGGGGGCAGTATTATAGCAGTTATATTCTTGTACATAGGGGCAGTATTATAGTAGTTATATTCTTGTACATAGGGGGCAGTAGTATAGTAGTTATATTCTTGTACATAGGGGCAGTATTATAGTAGTTATATTCTTGTACATAGGGGGCAGTATTATAGCAGTTATATTCTTGTACATAGGGGCAGTATTATAGTAGTTATATTCTTGTACATAGGGGGCAGTAGTATAGTAGTTATATTCTTGTACATAGGGGCAGTAGTATAGTAGTTATATTCTTGTACATAGGGGCAGTATTATAGTAGTTATATTCTTGTACCTAGGGGGCAGTATTATAGTAGTTATATTCTTGTACATAGGGGGCAGTATTATAGCAGTTATATTCTTGTACATAGGGGCAGTATTATAGTAGTTATATTCTTGTACATAGGGGGCAGTATTATAGTAGTTATATTCTTGTACATAGGGAGCAGTATTATAGTAGTTATATTCTTGTACCTAGGGGGCAGTATTATAGTAGTTATATTCTTGTACATAGGGGGCAGTATTATAGCAGTTATATTCTTGTACATAGGGGCAGTATTATAGTAGTTATATTCTTGTACATAGGGGGCAGTAGTATAGTAGTTATATTCTTGTACATAGGGGGCAGTATTATAATAGTTATATTCTTGTACATAGGGGCAGTATTATAGTAGTTATATTCTTGTACATAGGGGCAGCATTATAGTAGTTATATTCTTGTACATAGGGGCAGTATTATAGTAGTTATATTCTTGTACATAGGGAGCAGTATTATAGTAGTTATATTCTTGTATATAAGGGCAGTATGATAATGATTATATTCTTGTATATAGGAGCAGTATTATAGTAGCTATATTCTTGTATATAGGGGCAGTGTTATAGTAGTTATATTCTTGTACATAGGGGCAGTATTATAGTAGTTATATTCTTGTACATAGGGGCAGTATTATAGTAGTTATATTCTTGTATGTAGGGGCAGTATTATAGCAGTTATATTCTTGTACATAGAGGGCAGTATTATAGTAGTTATTTTCTTGTACATAGGGGCAGTATTATAGTAAGTATATTCTTGTACATAGGGGCAGTATTATAGTAGTTATATTCTTGTACATAGGGGCAGTATTATAGTAGTTATATTCTTGTACATAGGGTCAGTATTATAGTAGTTATATTCTTGTACATAGGGGCAGTATTATAGTAGTTATATTCTTGTACATAGGGGGCAGTATTATAGTAGTTATATTCTTGTACATAGGGGCAGTATTATAGTAGTTATATTCTTGTACATAGGGGCAGTATTATAGTAGTTATATTCTTGTACATAGAGGGCAGTATTATAGTTGATATATTCTTGTACATAGGGACAGTATTATAGTAGTTATATTCTTGTACAGAGGGGCAGTATTATAGTAATTATATTCTTGTACATAGAGGCAGTATTATAGTAGTTATATTCTTGTACATAGGGACAGTATTATAGTAGATATATTCTTGTACATAGGAGCAGTATTATAGTAGTTATATTCTTGTATATAGGGGGCAGTATTATAGTAGTTATATTCTTGTACATAGGGGGCAGTATTATAGCAGTTATATTCTTGTACATAGGGGCAGTATTATAGTAGTTATATTCTTGTACATAGAGGGCAGTATTATAGTAGTTATATTCTTGTACATAGGGGGCAGTATTATAGCAGTTATATTCTTGTACATAGAGGGCAGTATTATAGTAGATATATTCTTGCACATAGGGGCAGTATTTTAGCAGTTATATTCTTGTCCCAGAGGACAATCTGTAGCAGCTCACTCATAGCCTTGTATTTCTGTTTTTTTACACTGAGTCTGATATCTTATATTCTGGTACATTTTCTTGAGATCTCCATAGACCCCAAGGCCCAGATACAACATGTGATCTCTAGTTTTTATGATTCTGGCTCCACAGACGATATCCATTTTGAAAAGTTTGGACACTTCAGTCTAGGAAATCCCATTATTGTTTTTAAACATAGGACAAGGCAAGCGCATGAATCATTGTGCTGGTGCACATACACTGTGGTCAATGTAACAACATAAACAGCGTCTTTAAAAAATATTCACACCCCATGAACTTTTCCACATTTTTGCACATTACAGCCAGAAACCTAAATGTATTTTATTGGAATTTTATGTGGCACGATCACTAAGTACAAGTAGATGTGACGTGTAAAGGAAATGATACAATGTGTCAAAATATTTAAATAATATAAGTTTGAAAATTGAGACATTTAGTAGTGTTCAGTACCGGAGTCAGCATTTTGTAAGACCACCATTTTCTGTCTTGCGTTTGTATTTAACCCCCGGAGTCAGCACTTTGTGTGACCACCATTTTTTGTCTTGCGTTTGTATTCAGTCCCGGAAGTCAGTACTTTGTAGAGGACCACCTATATCTGTCTTGCATTTGTATTCAGCCCCCTGAGTTAGTACTTTTTAGGACCACCTATCTCTGTTTTTCATTAATATTCATGCCCCAGAGTCAGTGCTTTGTAGGACCACCTTTCTCTGTGTTTTGGGGTCTCCCCAGGTTTGCTCATCTAGAGGTGACATTTTCCTCTTCTTTTTTGCACACTCGCTCTCGCTCAGTGAGGTTGGATGGAGACGTCTGTGATCGGTAATTTTCGCGTCTTGTCACAGATTCTCGGTGGATTTGGGTCTGGAATGTGACTTGGCCGCTCACACACAAAAATATCCTCTGATCTAATCCCTCCATTGTAGCTCTGCAGGATGTTGGGGGTTGATACCATGCTGGAAGGTGAACCTATGCCCCAATTTCACGTCTCCTGCATCCTCTAACAGGTTTTCTTCCAGGATTGCCTAGTATTTAGCGCCATCCATCTTTCCATTGCCTCTGTCATTAACTCTGCCTCTGCTGAAGAAAAGCCTCCTCACAGCATGATGCTGCTTCCACCATGTGTGACTGTGGGGATGGTGTTTTCAGTATGATGTGCAGTGTTAGTTTTCAACCACTCATAGCTTTTTCTATTTAGCCCCAAAAGTTCTCCTTTGGTCTCATTTGACCAGAACCCCTTCTTTCACTGCTCGCAGCATCTTCCTACATGGGACTTTTATGGCTTTCACAAATGTCTTTCTTCTTGCCGCTCTTCCATAAAGGGCAGATTTGTGGAGTATATGACTAACAGTCATCCTGTGGACAGATTCTCCCCCTGAGCTGTGATCTCTGTGGCTCCTCCCAGTGACTATTGGCCTTTTAGCTGCTTCTCTCATTAGTACTCTCCTTCTTGAGCTGTCAGTATCAGTGGACGGTCGTGTCTTATAGGTTTGCAGTGGTGGTCGTACTCCTTCCATTTTTGGATGATGGATTGTACAGAGCTCTGTGAGATGTGCAGAGTTTGAGCTAGTTTTTTATAACATAACCCTACTTTACTCTTCTCCTCTTTATCCCTGACCTGTCCGGTGAGTTCCTTGGTATTCATGATGCTGTTTGATCCCTAATGTTCTCCCACAAACCTCTGCGGCCATCATAGAACAGCTGTAGTTATACTGAGAAGAAATTACACTCAGGTGGACTCAATGTACTAATTATGAGACTTCTGGAGGCGACTAGTCACTCAGGATTTTATTTAGAGGATCAGACTACAGGGGGCTGAATACAATTGCACGTCACAATTTTTCAGATTTATATTTTTAAAATATTTAAAAAATCAGGTATTTCCTTTACTCTACACAAACACTTGCTACTCCATGGTATCAGCAAAATCCCAATAAAATACTTTTAAGTTTGTGGGTGCAATATGAAAACATTGGAAAAAAGTTTCACGCGGTATGAATACTTTTTCAAGGCACTTTATACAAACTTTATACAATAACACCCTTCAATTAATGAATATGTGAAGTCCAAATTTATTACAAAAGTAACAAATCTATGATCCCAAATGAATGGTTTTGAATAGAATTGTGTGGAGCGTCTCTCCTCGCCGATAGCGCTCTAACTGCGGGGAATCCTTGTTCTTTCTGTCTAATTGGCCTCAAATGATATTCATGGAAGGTATTTTCTATATGGTGCTTGGTCGCTGATGACATCTATACATTGACGCCATCACTAAGCGTACGTTATATGACTGCAGAAGGCTGGGCTGCAGTATGTCTGCGGGTCACTAGAGGGCGCTCTCTGCTTGTTTCCATGAGGTGCACGGTGGAATAATTAGCTGTTCGCAGGTTGAATTAGCGCATTAAATTAATTCCGCTTACCTGTGAGCGCCGCTTCTTATTTTTAGGTATTTTTGTATGAACTAACATTGATTTCAGTGACTCTTTCGGGTCTTATTCGTCTATTTGAGAGCGTCCAGAGAATGCGTAAAAAGCCGGGATATTAGATCAGGAGCCGGAATGATATTACGGGGCCGCGTCACAACATCTGGCTCTAAACTGTATTGGATTCATTATTTGTAGCAGGAGAATAATATTTGCGGTAACATTATCAGCAGCCGCTTTGTGCAGCTCATGAGCAGCAATAAACAGATTTACAGCAGGTTAATAAGTATGTGGTGGGCAATTCAGAGGGAGAACGTGGGAAACATACCTGATCTGTCCAAGCCTTCACCGAGGGGTGAGGAGGAAGAGGAAGAAGAGGAAGAAGAGGAGGAGGAGGAGAGGAGGAAGAAGAGGAAGAAGAGGAGGAGGAGGAGGAGGAAGAGGAGGAGGAAGAGGAGGAAAGAGGAAGAGGAGGGAGAGGAGGAGGAAGAAGAGAGGAGGAGAGAAAGAGCAGGAGGAAGAGGAGGAAGAGAGAGGAGGAGGAGGAAGAGGAGGAGAGGAGGAGGAGGAGGAGGAGGAGGAGGAGGAAGAGGAGAGGAGGAGGAGGAGGAAGGAGGAGGAGGAAGAAAGAGGAGAGAGGAGGAGAGGAGGAAGAGAAGGAGAGAGAGGGAGGAGGAGGAGGAGGAAGAGGAGGAGAGGAGGAGAAAGAGAAGGAGGAGGAAGAGGAGGAAGAGGAGGAGGGACAGGAGGGAGAGGAGGAAGAGGAGAAGGAGGAGGAAGAGAAGGAAGAAGAGGAGGAGGAGGAGGAGAAGAGGAGGAGGAGGAGAAAAAGGAGGAGGATGAAGTGGAGGAAGAGGAGGAAGAAGAGGAGGAGGAGGAGGAAGAGAAGGAAGGAAGAGGAGGAGGAGGGAGGAAGAGGAGGAAGAGGAGAAAGAGGAGGAGGAGGAAGAGGAGGAAGAGGAGGAAGAGGAGGAGGGACAGGAGGAGAGGAGGAAGAGGAGAAGGAGGAGGAAGAGAAGGAAGAAGAGGAGGAAGAGGAGGAAGAGAGAAAGAGGAGGAGAGAAGGAAGAAGAGGAGGAAGAGGAGGAAGAGGAGAAGGAGGAGGAAGAGAGGAGGAGGAAGAGGAGAAGAAGGAGGAGGAAAAGGAGATATAGGAAGAAGAGGAGAGAGGAGGGAGAGAAGGAAGAGGAGAAGGAGGAAGAGAAGGAAGAGGAGGAAGAAGAGGAGGAAGAGGAGCAGGAGGAGGAGGAGGAAGAGAAGGAAGAAGAGGAGGAAGAGGAGAAGGAGGAAGAGAAGGAAGAGGAGGAGGAGGAGGAGGAGGAGGAAGAGGAAGGAGAGGCGGAAGAGGAGGAGGAGGAAGAGGAGGAGGAGGAGGAAGAGGAGGAGGAGGAAGAGGAAGAAGAGAAAGAAGAGGAAGAGGAGAAGGAAGAGGAGGAAGAGGAGGAGGAGAAGGAAGAGGAGGAAGAGGAGGAGGAGGAGAAGGAAGAGGAGGAAGAGGAAGAGGAGGAGGAGGAGAAGGAACAGGAGGAAGAGGAAGAAGAGGAGGAGTAAGAGGAGGAGGAGAAAGAGGAGGAGGAAGAGGAGGAAGAGGAGGAGGAAGAAGAGGAAGAAGAGGAAGAGGAGAAGGAAGAGGAGGAAGAGGAGGAAGCTGGAGGAGGAGAAGGAAGAGGAGGAAGAGGAGGAGGAGGAGAAGGAGAGGAGGAAGAGGAAGAGGAGGAGAAGGAACAGGAGGAAGAGGAAGAAGAGGAGGAGTAAGAGGAGGATGAGGAAGAGGAGAAAGAGGAGGAGGAAGAGGAGGAAGAGAAAGAAGAGGAGGAGGAGGAAGAGGAGGAAGAAGAGGAGGAGGAGGAAGAGGAGGAAGGAGGAGGAGGAGAAGGAAGAGGAGGAAGAGGAGGAGAGGAAGAGGAGGTCCTGAAGATGGAAGCTGAGTGATCAGAAAACAAAGGGGACATCAAAGCAAATCTAATGCAAGGAAAGCATGTGAGCAAAGTAATGTATGTACACAGTGACTGCATCAGCAGAATAGTGAGTGCAGCTCTGGAGCTATAATACCAGGAGGTAACTCAGGATCAGTAATGTAATGTATGTAACAGTGACTCGCACCAGCAGAATAGTGAGTGCAGCTCTGGAGTATAATACAGGAGGTAACTCAGGATCAGTAATGTATGTACACAGTGACTGCACCAGCAGAATAGTGAGTGCAGCTCTGGAGTATAATACAGGAGGTAACTCAGGATCAGTAATGTAATGTATGTACACAGTGACTGCACCAGCAGAATAGTGAGTGCAGCTCTGGAGTATAATACAGGAAGTAACTCAGGATCAGTAATGTAATGTATGTACACAGTGACTGCACCAGCAGAATAGTGAGTGCAGCTCTGGAGTATAATACAGGAGGTAACTCAGGATCAGTAATGTAATGTATGTACACAGTGACTGCACCAGCAGAATAGTGAGTGCAGCTCTGGAGTATAATACAGGATGTAATTCAGGATCAGTAATGTAATGTATGTATATAGTGACTGCACCAGCAGAATAGTGAGTGCAGCTCTGGAGTATAATATAGGAGGTAACTCAGGATCAGTAATATATGTACACAGTGACTCCACCAGCAGAATAGCGAGTGCAGCTCTGGAGTATAATACAGGAGGTTACTCAGGATCAGTAATGTAATGTATGTACACAGTGACTGCACCAGCAGAATAGTGAGTGCAGCTCTGGAGTATAATACAGGAGGTAACTCAGGATCAGTAATGTAATGTATGTACACAGTGACTCCACCAGCAGAATAGTGAGTGCAGCTCTGGAGTATAATACAGGAGGTAACTCAGGATCAGTAATGTAATGTATGTACACAGTGACTCCACCAGCAGAATAGTGAGTGCAGCTCTGTAGTATAATGCAGGATGTAACTGTGAATTAATATAGATAATTATTGAAAGAAATAAATTCAGTAACTATCATGAGAACATAGGGCATAGTGACTGTATCTCTGTAGGGCAGAATGCCTCTGGTTTCCGGACACTTCTATGACACACGTATGGCGGTGTGCAGTCTCCTTTGGCTCTGACTCTGCAGTCAGTATTTTAACACTTTCTCTGCATGGGAGCTCGGAAACTTGAGCTCTGTAATAATGAAAGGATTAGCGCAGCATAATTACACGCAGTGTACATGGAACCT